>NC_133401.1:1072500-1105000 GCF_047511655.1 Castor canadensis | reverse complement strand
ACAAGCAGGTCTAGACATAGGGTGCAGTGAAGTAGGGAGAAACTGCAATGGTGAGCAGGAAGGAAAGGTACAATTTGGGGGCCTTTGGTGTCACCGCAGTAGGCCATGAGGAGTGGGAGTTTGCAGGGGGAAGTGGCTAACACTCCAACCCAAATGACCAGAGGGCAAGTCTAAGACATTTCACAGCCTGACCAGCACAGCCACCAACTGGTCCAACATCCTGGCCAGTCACCAGCCCTGGCCATGCGGGAAACAGGAAATCTACTGAGAAGTGAACTCACACTCCGTCCTAAAGGACACCCAGAAGTGGCCGACAGGTAAGAAGCCCTCCTGGCTTTCATTTTACAGAAGCTCGAGCTCCTTTTTCAAAACAACTTTACTGCCTGGCTGACACATAATATGTGTGTCTTTTGTGACGTGCCATGTGGTGTTTTGATGACAGGGAGGAGAGGCAAGAGGGGGGAAAGCTAAAACTGTGGGAAGGAGCCAGGGCACAAACAAGAGCAGGACAGGGGAGGGACGGTCAGCAGTTTCATAAGCAGTGGGGACAGTTAGGTCCCAGAGGGAGACACCAGCTTGATGGACTCCAAGAAGCCACAGCCTGGCATCCAGTGTTGGCTAAGATCCCAAAGCCATGCTCATGATGAAACGGTCAAGCTACCTACCTCAAAATGCCAAATAGTGGACTGGCGGGTGTGGCTCAAGTAGTAGAGCGCCTGCTTTGCAAGCTCAAAGCCCTGAGTTCAAACCCCAGTCCCACCCAAAAATTAAAAAAAAAAATTTTAAAGCAACTGGTTATGCTATGAGGTCATCCAGGTGACTGGGATGGGTGGACAGGGGTCTCTTCTCTCACCGCTCAGATTCCTCAGATGGCCCATCCCACTCCCCAGGATAGCTGGGATCAAATTTCCTCCAACCCACTCATGTGGGAGTTGCAAATCCAATTTATTTTGATTTAAAGGAGATAAAGGGAAGCTTCATTTCTTTCACATGGGGCTCTGTGGACAAAGACGAATAGACTTCACCGAAGTTTTAGAGCCCCTAAGTCATTAATTTATGGAGCAAAACTGGACAGAGGGGGTAGGACAGAAGATGTTCACCTGGGCCTGTGGTTTTATAGCCCTCCAAGGACAGTTTCCTTCATTACACAAATCGGCTTTTCACTGTGGCTATGGGCCACACAAACCTAATGAAATGTAGACCCTGCCACCAAGGACATCAGTCAGACAGGAAGAGGCAGATGTACCTGAAATGATTCCCAAACTCTTTATGGCTGAAAGAAAACCAAATCAAAAGTTGGGTGGAGTGGCTCAAGGTGTAGAGTGCCTGCCTAGCAAGCATAAGGCCCTAAGTTCAAACCCCAGTACTCCCTCCCCACAAAAAAAAAAAAGTTGGGTTGGTCACTACTCATCTGAAACCCTCTTTTGCTTGGTCAATGGTCAGTAGCAAGTCACTGCCACCCAGACACAGGTACAAAATTTTAAAGTAAAATTTCCAGAGCATAAGCCTGGTATGCCTGGACCATCCAATCTAACTCAGTGGTAGTTACAGAATCTTATATTGGGAAACTCTGCTCTCTAAAGGTCTCTGTAGCCAGCAAATACTGTGAAATTACAGGAAATCCCTAACAAACAGTAAGAAAAACTGGAAATAGAGGATTAAGACCATACACAGGTTGCAAAACACAACAAAACCAGTCTATGTGGGAGAGTTATACGCTTCAAAAACTGAGATTCCTTGGCCCAAAATAACAGGATCCTGCAGTTATGATGCATGCACTTGCATAAGCCGAGCCCCATTAAGAAATAAAATCAAACTGGTGGAGTGGCTCAAGGTATAGAAAGCCAGCCTAGCAAGCATGAGGCCCTGAGTTCAAACCCCAGCACTGCCAAAAAAAGGAAAAAGAAAGAAAGAAAATCAAAGACAGTTTAATAAAAAAGTGCTGCTTACAAAGATGTGAACAAGTTGTGGGGAAGACATGAATAACGGACAGGACTTAGAGACAGAATAGCAGGGGCCTTTGGCCAAGACTGATGTGAAAAGGTGAGACTCCTGCCATCTCAGCCAGAGGCCATGGGGAGAGGCCACCTGGCTAATGCCAGAAACTCAGCCAGCCCTAGACAAGCTTATAGGAAAGTTCCTGAAGGAATATACATCCCGGCCTCACTCTTTTCACCCTCTGATCTGCTGGGGCTCCCCACTGACTGAACACAAACAGAAGGGAGACAACAAGGTTTCTGGTTAATGTGTCCATGCAGGTCAGTGCCGGCACAAAGACAAGAGTGAGAAAGGGCACGGGGTGATGGGAAGGGTGGCCAATGGAAGACACTGGGTAGTTTTCCTCCTCAGTCCCCAGGAAAGTGATGGTAAAAGGCTCGAAAAGATTCACTCTCATACTATGAAGAGAAGAGGAAGGGGATCACTGGTGGACCAGAGAGGTCCACGAAGGTCTAGTTGAAAGGAATGGCCGTGTGTGCGTTAGCTGGAGAGGAGGGCAGAGAAAACTGTGGCTTGAACACAGGTGGAGGCCACAGCTGAGAGAAGGAAAGTAGCTACAGCATATTCTAGGCTCAGAACCGTCAAGAACGACAACCACACATTGAGAAGTGGGGCCACTGGAGAATTCGTGAAAGTGTCTGCATTCAGAAAATCCTAAAGGCAAAACAGCCAGCAGGCAGCTCTTTTTTTTTTTTTTTTTTAAGAGGAGGAAAGGTTTATTTTGGCTCATGGTTCACTGTTGCTTTTGCCTGTTGGCAGTAGTGCATGGCAGAGGAGGCTGCTCACCTCTTGGTGGCCAGGAAACAAAGAGAGAGAGAAGAAGGGACTGCAA
This sequence comes from Castor canadensis, assembly GCF_047511655.1. Lineage (NCBI taxonomy): Eukaryota > Metazoa > Chordata > Mammalia > Rodentia > Castoridae > Castor > Castor canadensis. The sequence continues at coordinate 1,102,170 of NC_133401.1, read as the reverse complement.
TCCCAATATCCCCTTCAAAGACACGCCCCTAGTGACCTAACTTCCCTCCACTAGGTCCTGCTTTCTATTTTTTTTTCTTTTATTATTCATATGTGCATACAAGGCTTGGGTCATTTCTCCCCCCTGCCCCCACCCCCTCCCTTACCACCCACTCCGCCCCCTCCCTCTCCCCCCCACCCCCTCAATACCCAGCAGAAACTATTTTGCCCTTATCTCTAATTTTGTTGTAGAGAGAGTATAAGCAATAATAGGAAGGAACAAGGGTTTTTGCTGGTTGAGATAAGGATAGCTATACAGGGCATTGACTCACATTGATTTCCTGTGTGTGGGTGTTACCTTCTAGGTTAATTCTTTTTGATCTCACCTTTTCTCTAGTACCTGGTCCCCTTCTCCTATTGGCCTCAGTTGCTTTAAGGTATCTGCTTTAGTTTCTCTGCATTAAGGGCAACAAATGCTAGCTAGTTTTTTAGGTGTCTTACCTATCCTCACCCCTCCCTTGTGTGCTCTCGCTTTTATCATGTGCTCATAGTCCAATCCCCTTGTTGTGTTTGCCCTTGATCTAATGTCCACATATGAGGGAGAACATACGATTTTTGGTTTTTTGGGCCAGGCTAACCTCACTCAGAATGATGTTCTCCAATTCCATCCATTTACCAGCGAATGATAACATTTTGTTCAGCAGGCAGCTCTTAATTCTGCCTTTGGCAAACAAGTATCATCTTGGTCTTCAAGACAGAAGAGCCTCTCAACTGCTGAGCAAGCTGAATATAAAAGACCTGACCTAATGAGCCATTGTGAGATTTCAGAATAGCAAAAAGAGGAAGGATTTCAGAAAGTAAAAAGCAAGCAGTTAAAAAAAAAAAAAGCAACAAAAAAAAATCATCGTTATAAGAGGTTTCAGAAGCAATGCTAGAAGGTAGAGGGCAGGAATTTGAGTTTCCTTCAAATTCCTGAAGGAAATGCATTGTATACCTAGAATTCTATACCCAGCCAAAGTATCAGTCAAGTTTGAGGAGAGAATGTCTTAGTTCATTTTCTGTTGCTGTGACAGAACACACGAGGCTGGGTAGTTTATAAAGAAAAGAGATTTATGTAGCCCTCAGTTTGGAGACCAGGCATGAAGATCAGGCCAATGCATCGAAAATCTGGTCGGGGTCTGGGGCTGCTTCAACTCACAGCCCAAAGCAAAAGACAAGAAGGCAAGTCAGGACAAGGCCAGTCACATAGCAGGAGAGGAAGCCAAACTCACTTTAAAGCAACCCAGCTAATCCACAACTGTGGGAGCCACACCTCACTCCAAGAGGTGACATTAATCTACTTATGACAGCTCCACCCCCCCGGCCCAAGGGCCCTCCTCCTAACACTGCCACATTAAGGAAGGAAGACTCAACACGAGTTTTGGTGGGGACCAACCATATTCCAACCACAACAGAAAACGAAGGCAGTTTTCAGATTTGCAAACACTCAGAAAGTTTCTCTTCCATGCACCCCTCTGTGACAGCTTCAGCCCTGCACTAGAGGGGTCTAGGTGACATGGAACTCTGTGACACCAGTGTCAGTTGTATACCAGCTAGAGGAGCAGCCAGTGCTGAGCAAAAAAGTCTCCAAGGGTGATTTCCAGGGAGGCTATGACTGGGTTTACACGTTCGAGCCTATGAAAATTTCATAGAATACAACACCAAAAAAAAAAAATAGATAAATAAAAAAGGAAAAAGAAAGGCAGCCAGGTGCTGGTCACTCACTCCTGTAATCCCAGCTACTCAGGAGGCAGGAGGACCTCAGCTCGAAACCAGCCCCAGGCAAATAGTGCATGAGACCCTATCTTGAAAAAAACCCATCACAAAAAAGGGCTGGTGGAGTGGCTCAAGGTGTAGGCCCTGAGTTCAAGCCCCAGTACTGCCAAGAAAAACAAAAAAAGGCAACTAAAAACTCTAGGAAAAACTAACAGCACATGAAATCAGGGCAGAAATGAGCAGAAGCAAGTGCACTTGCAAAGAAAGTGATGTAAATTCTGCATAACAGAGAAAAAACCCTGGGAGGTTTCGAGTAATACAATGAGTGAAAGATGTTTCTTCTTTCAACAAGATCAAAGAGGGTAACAAGCAAAGGCAGTGAGGGAAATTGTGAAAGACGTGACCCAATCACGATGTAGAAAATGTGACATGACTGTGAGCAATCAGGTACGCACACAAGTTCTTTCGGACACTCTTTTGTCAGTGGCTTTTAAGGAGAATGCTTTGCTCTTAAGACCGAGAACAAGACAGAGAATATTCAAATATTCATCGCTGTGCGAAGGGTCTAGCCAGGAAAATCAGGTGAGCAAACGAGATAAAAACCACCCAGACTGGAAAGGCAGAAATCAAACTACCTTTGTCCTTAGACAACAGAATTTCATATATAGAAAATCCTGAGTAACCCAATTTTTAAAAAAATGATATAACTAATGAGTGAATACAGCAAAGGGCAGGATAGAAGACCAATGGAAAACAATTATATTTCTATACACGAGCAATGAAATTAAGAAAGCAGCCCATTCACAAGATGAAATCAAAAGGAACAAAATTCTCAGGAATAAGTTTTAGAAAAGAAGCACAAAACTCACACTCTGAAAACTATAAGCCATTGTTAAAAATTAAAGATCCAAGTGACTGCACAACACACCATCTTCAGTGGACTGGGAGAGTCAGCATTGTTCAGACTACGATTCTTCAAAATTGATTTAAGGCTCAATACAATCCCTATTAAAATCCTAGTTGCCTGCCTTCCCTCCCTCCCTCCTTCCCTCCTTCCTTTCTTCCTCTCTTCCCTTCCCTCCTTCTTTCCTTCCCTTTCTTTTCTTTTTTGCAGAAATTGATAAGCTAAATTTTGTAGAGAAATGCAGAGGACAGACTAAAACAAATTGGAAAACTTAAGCACCCCAATTTCAATGGAAGAGAAGCGAGAGTATATAAATAAACCTTTCCATCCATTGTGACCCGATTTGCAACAATTGTCCCAAAACAATCCAGGGGTGTGAAAAGAATCATGTTTTCAACGAACGATACGGTCACAGCTGGACAGCTGCATGGAAACGGATGACTGTGGACCTTTTACCACATCCCACACACAAAGTTGAACCCAGAATAGACACCTAAATATACCAGCGAAAGCTGTAAACTCTTAGAAGAAAACCTAGGAGTAAGGCTTGGGTTTCTTAGATAATGATATCAAAACCACAAGCGATCAAAGAAAAAAACCAAGTGATCAGCTGGGCCTCACTGCTCCCTCTAGTGCGCTGCAGAATAACCACGTTTGCTGCAGATTTCACCTGTCCTGAAACAGGACAAGAGATCATTCCCCAGCTGTCGCTCTAATCAGGGGTCACTGCAACAGCCACTGTGTTGAATCCATTTTGCTTCCCTGCATGGGATGACAAGAAAGGACCTGAGGCCTTTCCTGGAGTGGCAGAAGTGACCCGCGTCTCGAGCCTGATGGTTACGCCCCCTTCATCAAAACCAAATGAAGACTCAGAGTTTGTGTGTTTCAGTGGATGTAAATTTTTACCTCAATAAAAAATGTACTGTAGAAGGCTGTTGCTCTAAGAGGTGACATGAGAGGAAAAGATGAACACAGTGCTTTTAGCACTGTGTCTAAATTACTTTAAGTTCTTTAAGTTTTGAAAAATCAAACACATGCCAATTCGAAGAGTCTTGAGTTCCTTGCTTCAGAAGTCTCCTGTCTGGGAGGGGAGCGCTTGATATCAATAACCAGGTTTCCATCTTCTTCCCTCGAGTTCCCTGCCGGAGTCCTAGCTCTGGTCCAGGGGGACCCCAGGAGGGTCCTGGGGCCGGTTCTGAGTCACAAGAAGACTTGCTCTTAGAAGTTCAGAGACACAAAGTTGCAATCATTTATTCCCTGTTGTGGAGCTACTGTACCAAACACAGAATCTCAAAAAAATGTATATGAAAGTGAGATTCTTAAAAGCTCCCTTTTTTGAATGCTAAAGCTTATTTGCATTTCAAAATTGCCCGAGGCTAGCAGGCAGAATTAGAAAATTCAGGAGCAAGTTAGAAGAGAGAAAGAAGTAGGACAAGTGCACGAATGTGCAGAGCACTTCCTTCTGTCACCAGCAGCGTTCATAAACAGAGCAGGGCTCAAAATATCACAGCTCCTGAATCTGGCTACACCCGTCATCACAAATGCATTTATTCCCTCGGTGACAACGAATTCTTTTTCATTAAAAAATATACACGTCTGTACAGCATTACTCCCTCTAGTGGATTGAATAAATAGCCGGATTGATATTAATTTCATCTTTTTCAAAACGATAGTAAAAGACATTTCCAGAAGAATCACTTCGATCGGTGGTGGCTTTAATGGTCACATTCGTGAGTTAATTTTAGTTGGCTGTACTGTGGGATTTTTTCCTACATTCGCTCAAGAAAAAGGGACTTAGCATTCACCTGAATGATTAGCCACTCATAAATCAGAAAACGACAGGCAGGCCAAACTTCACCTACCAGGATACGAATTCAAAAACGACTGAAGGTAAATGTTACCCTCAGCAGAGAACGTAAATGTTCAAAGACTTTTGGTCACTTTTGAGGGCAGTGTGAATGAAAGAGTCACTTCAAGAGTCACTCCAAAGTTTTTAAAACTGGGCCAGTGATCATTTCGAATACGCGATAATTCACGTGGCATATCTGCGTCTTTTATGGGGCAAATTTTCAAGTATTATCAAATTATTCATTAGCGCCTCAAATCTCCAATGCTGGTTAGAAGTCTTTGTGAACATTTTGTCACAGCTTGTATTTGCGGGCATAAGTAACAAAAGGACATGTTTGCATTGGGTTGACTCCTGAGTGACTCACAACTCAGTCACAGATGCCACAACTAGGGAATCGGCACCGGCAAAAGAGCAAAAAGTGACATTCAGTTCTGTTGAACTCAAGTGACATTTCAATCCCGAGGCAGCCAGCCCTGTTACTTCCTGATTTGGGACTGGCTTTAGTATGACAAATAACGAACAGCACCTCACATACCACTGTGAAATGAACAGTTTGGGAATGACAACGTATCTTAGAAGTGTGAACTCTTCCAGAAGTGAATTTTGGCCAGGTGCTAGCGGCTCACACCTATACTCCTAGCTATTTGGGAGATCAGGAGGATCATGGTTTGAGGCCAGACTGAACAAATAGTTTGCAAGACCCCATCTCCAAAATAACCAGAGCAAAACGGACTGGAGGTGTGGCTCAAGCGGTAGAGCGCCTGCTTTGCAAGTGTGAAGCCCTGAGTTCAAACCCCAGTCCCACCAAAAAAAAAAAAAAGTAAATTTAGGTAAAATATTGATGACAACCTTTCCTGTGCCTGGGTAGTCACATTTAACAGCAGGCAAAGAGATACATTTCCCACCAAAATCTTAATACCACTGCTGTCAACAGCCCCACAGAGGCTCAGCTACCTAAAATGGAAATGAGAATGTAATGTATTCTCTTAGAAAACCTCCTTAAGGCTTCACATGTATTAATGTATTAGTTTGCAAACATTAAGATCAAAGCCAAAGCGACAAATACATCCCAAAAAGTTTTCCGTCAGATTTTTATTAACGATACACAAGTAGCAAGGCATCAAAAATTAATAGACTCAGCCTTGAAATGTCAAAGCCAGTGGCGGGCACCTACACTCACCTCCTTTGCGTTTTCGTTCTGTCTTTCTGGCTGTGGGTCTTCTTGCCTTGAGCAATTCTACATGGGATTTTTTTTTAGAAAAAAAATAAAGGAGAAAGAAAGGTTAACAGATGGTTGAAGAACCTCTCATCTGTTGCAGTAAGTTAAAAAATAGTGAAGGAAGAATAGGATCCAAGGTGTCAGAAACGCAGATACGCCAGACCTAAATTCATAGACGTGTAATTTCAAGCCTTCAGGCTCCCCCAAACAAACTGTTAAATACTCTGCTTTAAATAAAATCTACTGCAGCTTTTTAAAAAAAATCAGCCCCTTTTGCTTCTAATATTGCCTACTCTTCAATTTAAAAATAGGTTTCTGTAAGTGTTCAAAATGGCTTACATTGAGTCCTTCCACCTTCGCTGGGTGTCTACCTCATACCCTGTGCTCCCAAATCTTTTATTTCCAGGAAGAATGGCTAAGCGGATAGAGAAGCAAAGAAGTGTGCACGGCCTGCAATTCACACTTCAAAAATATCCTGTGGTACCAAACTTTCAGTTCCTGAGTCTTGTGGACAGTGACATTAATCCTTAATTGCCAATGGTTGTTCCCACAATGTCTAGCCCAGAAATGTGACCATGCCGCTCTGTGCATGGTGACACACGAAGGACCTGAAGAACCACGCAAAGAAGAAGGAGAAGAAAGCACAAATGAAATCTGCTTGTCCAGAAATTCGAAGGGAAAGCTCTGACCTGTTTCTAATCTCTGCTCCTGAGCAACAGATATTAAACAGACAGATGACAATGACTCTACTAAGTCCAAAGTGCATCCACTTCACCAGAGGCAATGGCAGAGACCCACCATCAGAGGGACCTCAATGTGACACTGACCCCACCTTGAGCCGTGATGGAGATGGAGACAGCCTCCCTTGTTTGCAGAATGAACTTCCTACAGCTGGACTGGGAACGGGGTTCTCCTGTGACTGTCGCCAGCACCCATTCCCAGTCCTGGGGGCAGTGGTTGGCCTCGCCCTGCAGGCACGCACCTGTCCGAGTGCAGCTTCTGACACGGAGTTCCCTGCACGCCTGTCCTCTTCCTTAGGTATCTTCAAGAGCCTCCGGTTCCGAGAATACTGGAAATATGCAAAACGCCCCTCACCTGGACATCTTCAGGTAATTAGTGGTGAGTTTTATGTTCTATGAATTGTAAGTCAATACACGAAAAGTGCAAAGTTTCAGACAGACGGGAGGAATGGACCCCGAGGCCTGTTGCACGGCAGGGTGACTGTGGCAGCAGCTACCAATCGCACACTTCATAATAACTGTCAACTTCCAATGTCTCAGCACAAGACAAGATGGGTAAGCGAGACGTGTGTTAACTTAGCTACATTTAATCATTGCATGTTGTTCACGTATAAATCAAAATGTCATATTGTACCCCAAATTCCATGCAATTATGAGCTATCAATAAAATAATGGTAAGAAATAAAAACATCTGAGAATCAGCAGGATATAAGTGGTAATTAAAATCATGGGGCTCAGGCCAGGCATGGCAGCTCACATCTATAATCCTAGCTGCTCAGGAAGGTCACAGTTCAAAGTCAACCCTGGGCAAAAAGTTCATGACACCCCATCTCAACCAATGGTTGGGCACAGTGGTGCACGTCTATAATCCCATCTATGAGGGAAGCGCAAATTAGGAGGCTTGCAGTCCAGGCTGGCCTGGGTAAAAAACGAGACCCTATCTCAAAAAGAACCAAGGCAAAAAAGGGATGGGGACAGGAGTGGCTTGAGTGGTACAGCCCCAGCTAGCAAGCGTGAGGCCGACTGCAAACTCCAGTACTGCCAAAATTAATAAATAAGGTCATAGAGCTGATGAGATTACCCACAGGCTGAGAGGGGACAGCAAGGTGAGATGCCTGAGGATGGGGCCCTGGGGTGCTGAGAGCACAAAGAGCTCAGGAAGAAGGAGAGGTGGGAGGGGAAGGCTGAGAGGGAGCAGTCAGTGAGGAGAGAGAAACGCCAGGAGAGGATCGAGTCCCAGCGTTCAAGAGAAGAGCTGTCTCGAACAGAGATCACAAGAGTCTGGGGCAGCTCAGTGGTGGAACATCTGCCTAGCATGGGTGAGGCCCTGGGTTCGACTCCCCCATACTGCCAAAATAAAAACAAAAAATGTGTAAGACTGTCCAATCTACTGGGAGACACAGAGGTCTAAGGAGTAACCAGTGACTTTGACAGGGTGTAGGTGTTCTTGTAAAATCCATTTCAGGAGGAGTGATGGCACCAAAAGTCTGAGTAGCATAGTTCACAGAAGAAAAAAAAAAAACCGGGGCAAGAAAGTGTGTTCTAAAATTTATACCAGCGGTTTGTTTTAATCACTCACGGTGGACACACAGACCTGGAAATGATTGTCAGTAAGTTTCTCCTACAGATCCTACAAAGGGGAGGCGGGGCAGGCCATAAGGGGTACACGGGAAGGACCAGGGTCAGTCAGGAAGTGGAGAGCAAGAAGACAGAGTGCGACCCAGATCACGCCTCAACGTTTTTGTTGGAAGGGACAAGGAAGGGCGCTGCACCGAGTAAAGCTAGGATTGGATGGTTTGAACAATTTCGACTGGCCTGGACAGCACAAGCGGTCCCAGTTGTCCGGCATGTGGGGAACTGGACCAAGGGAAATTTGGTTTGGTGTGTGAGAATTTGATAAGGGAGGCGGTTGGAGTTGGGGCTCCGGACTGGTCGGTGTGGACACCAAAAATCTGTTTGCAAAGAGCCATTGGCTGTCTGTGGGAATGAGTTAGCCTTGGTGGGGGGGCAGTCTCTTCAGGATCACAGCCCCCCAAAAAACAGAAAATAAGGAAAACTGTCCACGCAAAGTGGAAATAAGAGAAAAATCTGACCAAGTCTTGGAAATTTTTGTCATAAAAGAGAGCAGGTTGTAGAGGGAAACTTTGCCAGGAACGAAGGAGGTGGCAGGAAAACTGGTGAGTGGGAGGGTACAGAGATGGTTCTAGAAGCAAAGTGACTGACTAGGAGAAGGGGTGGGATACAGGATGAGGGGCTGCTTGCAGCAGGAGGACGGCCAGGGGAACAGAGGTGGGGAGACGGGGTGGGGGTGAGATTTTCACTGCTTTGCTTCTATTTTCTCAGTGAAATAAGATATAAGGTCGTGGCCTAAAAGTAAGGAAGGGGACAGGTGTCAAAGCCTTCAGGAGCGAGAAGAAGGCGTGGAATGGTGGTTTGGGGGAAGTAGGTCTGCGTCGCTTTGCTGTGCGAAGGGTCTACTTGTGGTCTGTGGCCAAGTCAGCTTGACATTGCGCAGGACAGACACGGGAGTCGGGACAGACACGGGAGTCGGGACAGACACGGGAGTCGGGACAGACACGGGAGTCGGGACAGACACGGGAGTCGGGACAGACACGGGAGTCGGGACAGACACGGGAGTCGGGACAGACACGGGAGTCGGGACAGACACGGGAGTCGGGACAGACACGGGAGTCGGGCGTGTTCTGAGGAGAGGGTATCGCTCTGGACCGTGAGCGTAGAGAGCTCCATGTTCCCCAAAAAGCAGCAGAAAGATTTCACTCAAGTGGGAAGAGAAATTGTCTCCAGGAAATGGAATTATGGGTAATCCTTGCTAACCTCTTTACATTTAGGGAGGGTTGCCTTAAGAGTTTTGTGAAGAGTATTATATTTCAACATATAAACAGATAAAAACAAGAAAGCCGTTTCCAAAGTGGGTAAACACTTTAATCTTCCAAAATGAGGTTAGGAAAGGGGGTAACTCACCCAATTTCCTGCAAAAACCTGCTGCCGTAGACGTGGATGCTTTAGTGACAGTTAATTTGGATGCTAGTGATAACACACTCCAACAGCAAAAACACTGATGAATCACCCGCAGGAAAGAATAAAATACAATGCACCAAACACACCAAAGAGAAATCCACAAAGCTCCTTCAAACATAAACGATGCCTTAGCAGACGCATGCGTGTCCTCTGCAGAGACTTCCAGGTGGGAGGGCGAAGAGGACTTTCCAGCAGTCCTGGAAGGGGCTGTAGAAAAGTGACCCCATGGAATGACATAGGCCAAAAACTGGAGGAGGCATTGGAAATGCTGATGGAATGATCCAGAAATCCCAGGCCAAGGATGCAGTGTTCCCCTGCTTGTCTGCAGCTCTCCTTTGCTCTGGGACGGCGGGGACACACAGGGACAGTCTCTGCGGTCACATGGCTCCGATTTGGGAGAAGATGGGTGCCTCCAGCTTTCTGGACCCGGGCCAGCAGCAGAGGGAGTCCTGCTCGCCCTGGGCAGCCACTCCAGCTGGTGGCTGGTGCTTCCCAAAGGTCCCCTCTGTCAGCCACAGTTGACGAATCTTCTGAAAGCGTCAGGGTTGTTGGGATTCAATGTCTGTAAGTGGATGGACACAGGCGCTCAGGGGAAGAAATGTCTGGTAAGTTTATACAGCTCTGCCACCCCGAATCTTAGCCTTGAGATCTTGTTGGAAGGCGCTGGGCAGAAAGAACCTCCACCATCTCCCACTTTAAATGTGAAGGGTGCTAAATTACCATGAAATTAATTTAGCTTTGCTATTACACTTTTACCTGTGAGTCCTGAGCCTGGGACATTTTTGTGTGAAAGTCTTTGTCGATGTGACATTTGTATGCCTGAAATACCTCTGCGTATAAGACTGATACTGGAAAAATCTATTCAAATTTTGTAAAATGATATGTCTAGCATGCCATTTGGCTTTTGGCTTTTTCCAGAAGTTGGGGGTGGTGTACATTATTCTGTGTAAGTAAGGAATTGTAATAAAGGGACCGTGTAGCAGGACGGACATACAGAAGAGGTGGGGCTCTTTGTAACTGGATGGCTATGTCTGAAAAGATAATTTCTGATATAATTGGGACTGGGAGGGAGGGAGGAGGGAGGGAGGAGGGGGGAGGAGGGAGGAGGGAGGAAGGGAGGGAGGAGGGAGGAGGGAAGGAGGAGGGAGGGAAGAGGGAGGGAGGAGGAGGGAGGAGGAAGAGAGGGAGGAGGGAGGAGGGAGGGAGGAGGAAGAGAGGGAGGAGGGAGGAGGGAGGAGGGGGGAGGAGGGAGGAAGGGAGGGAGGAGGGAGGAGGAAGGGAGGAGGGAGGAAGGCAGGGAGGGAGGAGGAAGAGAGGGAGGAGGGAGGAGGAAGAGAGGGAGGAGGAAGGAGGGAGGGAGGAGGGAGGGAGGAGGGAGGGAGGGAGGAAGAAGGAGGGAGAGAGGGAGAGAGGGAGGGAGGGAGGAGGGAGGAAGGGAGGAGGGAGGGAGGAGGAGGGAGGAGGAAGAGAGGGAGGAGGGAGGAGGGAGGAGGGAGGGAGGAGGAAAAGAGGGAGGAGGGAGGAGGGAGGGAGGAGGAAGAGAGGGAGGAGGGAGGAGGGAGGGAGGAGGAGGGAGGAGGAAGAGAGGGAGGAGGGAGGAGGAAGAGAGGGAGGAGGGAGGAGGAAGAGAGGGAGGAGGGAGGAGGGAGGGAGGAGGAGGGAGGAGGAAGAGAGGGAGGAGGGAGGAGGGAGGGAGGAGGAAAAGAGGGAGGAGGGAGGAGGGAGGGAGGGAGGGAGGGAGGAGGGAGGAGGCTTCTCAGGCAGGAGGATGAGCTAAAGCCACCCAGGCGGCTCACACCTGCAAGCTGGGTTCTCTGGGACTTGATGGCAGGATGAGCTGGTTGCTTCACGCGCTTTGCTTTCACCGGGCAGGTGACAGCGAGCAGTCACCGCAGTCTGACCTCATTCAGGAGCAGGACACATTCCTTCAGAGCTTGCAACCCTAAGTACGCATGCTTTAATCTTGCGAGCTCCCGTCTTCCCAAGGCACCTTGACTTTCATCAGCTGCCCTCTCACAGTCACGCCTCTTACAGTTCTAATATTTTTAAAAGGTAATACCGGGAGAGTTTAAGGCACCGATACCCATTAAATAAGCTGTCACAACTCCTCGTGCCGTGGTGCCTAGATGCTATCGTGCCAACAGTTTTCATTTTAAACCCATTTCCCCATTCCAATGAGGTTAGAATTTCACCCATGGCACTACCGCCTTATAACTTCCATTTTTTTAATTAAAGAAGTTAAATTGGCAACAGAAAACACTTTAGCTTTGCTAATGAAAAGGGAAAGTTAAAAGCAGTGTACCTGCGGATTAAATCAAGTTCCAAACCCCAGCTCCATCTTTATCTCAGAAAGGATTAAGCGAGAAATCTGCACAGCACTCTTTAAAAAAAAAGAAAAGAAACACAGTACTGGAATTCCTAGCCAGGGCAATTGGGCAAGAAGAAGAAATAAAAGGAATACAAATAGGTAAAGAAACTGTCAAAATATCCCTATTTGCAGATGACATGGTCCTATACCTTAAAGACCCAAAAAACTCTACTCAAAAACTCCTACACACCAGAAACAGCTACAGTAAGGTTGCAGGATACAAAATCAACCTACAAAAATCATTAGCTTTTCTAGACACCAACAATGAACAAACTGAGAAAGAATGTATGAAAACAATTCCATTTACAATAGCCTCAAAAAAAATCAAATACCTAGGTGTAAACCTAACAAAAGATGTGAAAGACCTCTACAAGGAAAACTATACACTTCTGAAGAAAGAGATTGAGGAAGACTATAGAAAGTGGAGAGATCTCCCATGCTCATGGATTGGTAGAATCAACATAGTAAAAATGGCCATACTACTGAATGTAATCTACATGTTTAATGCAACTCCCATCAAAATCCCAATGACTTTCATCACAGAGACTGAAAAATCTACTCTAAAGTTCATTTGGAAACACAAGAGACCTCGAATAGCCAAGGCAATGCTCAGCAAAAAGAGCAATGCAGGAGCTATCACAATCCCAACTTCAAACTATATTACAAAGAATAGCAATAAAAACAGCATGGTACTGGCACAAAAACAGACATGCAGACCAGTGGAACAGAATAGAGGACCCGGATATGAATCCACACAGCTATGCCCACCTCATTTTTGACAAAGATGCCTAAAATATATGATGGAGAAAAGACAGCCTCTTCAACAAATGTTGCTGGGGAACGTGGTGATCCATCTGCAAAAAACTGAAACTAGATCATGTTTATCACCCTGTCCTAGTATCAACCCAAAATGGATCAAGGACCTAAATATTAGACCTAAAACTCTGAAGTTAGTACAGGAAGGAGCAGGAAACGCTCTGGAACTAATAGGTATAGACAAGGACTTCCTGAATAGAACCCCAGCAGCCCAGCAACTAAGAGAAAGAATGGACAAATGGGACTTCATAAAGTTAAAAAGCTTCTGCACAACAAAAGAAATGGCCTCTAAACTGAAGAGACCACCCACAGAGTGGGAGAAAATATTTGCCAGCTACACATCAGACAAAGGACTGATAACCAGAATATATAGGGAATTTAAGAAACTAAACTCTTCTAAAATCAATGAACCAATTAAGAAATGGGCAACTGAACTAAACAGAATTTTCTCAAATGAAGAAATTCAAATGGTAAAAAAACACATGAAAAAATGCTCACCATCTCTAGCAATAAAGGAAATGCAAATTAAAACCACGCTAAGATTCCACCTCACCCCTGTTAGAATAGCCATCATCAGCAACACCACCAACAACAGGTGTTGGCGAGGATGCGGGGAAAAAGGAACCCTCTTACACTGCTGGTGGGAACGTAGACTAGTACAACCACTCTGGAGAAAAATTTGGAGGCTACTTAAAAAGCTAAACATCGATCTACCATTTGATCCAGCAATACCACTCTTGGGGATATACCCAAAAGACTGAGACACAGGTTACTCCAGAGGCACCTGCACACCCATGTTTATTGCGGCACTATTCACAATAGCCAAGTTATGGAAACAGCCAAGATGCCCCACCACTGACGAATGGATTAAGAAAATGTGGCATCTATACACAATGGAATTCTATGCAGCCATGAAGAAGAAGAAATCTTATCATTCGCAGGTACACCATTCTGAGCAAGATCAGCCAAGATCAGAAGACCAAAAATCGTATGTTCTCCCTCATATGCAGACATGAGATCTAGGGCAAATACAGCAATGTGGTTGGACTTGGATCACATGACAAGGGGACAGCACACACGGGAGGTATGGGGATAGGTAGAAAACCGAAAACGTGAAAGCGTTTGATGTCCCCACTCCAGAGGAACTAATACAGAAACCTTAAAGTGACAGAGGTCAACATGAGAAGGGGATCGGGAACCAGTGTGAAGATCAGTTACAGATGAATTAACTTGGGTTGTAACACATTTGTACATGGAAGCAATGCTAGGAATCTCTCTGTATAGCTATCCTTATCTCAACTAGCAAAAATGCTATGTCTTTCTTATTATGCTTGTGTCTTCTCTTCAACAAAATTAGAGATAAGGGCAGAATGGGACCTGCCTGGAACTGAGGGGGGAGGGGGGGAAGGGAGGGCGGGGGGAAATGACCCAAACAATGTAGGCACATGTGAATAAATGAAAAAATTTAAAATTTTTAAAATAATTTTTAAAAAGATAGAACCTACATGAACAACTTAACAACAACAACAACAAAAGACGAAAATATTTTAAAACCAGCTGCTTTGGCTGATTGCTAGCCTAAAAATTAGATGCTTTCACTGAGCAAAGATTTCAAAATTTTAAAGACATTTTGCAAGATAGTACTCTTCATGACTGGTACCAAAAATGCCTAAAAAAGTGAAACAGGAATGGCTCTGTTCAACAGGAAACCCTGGATGTTGACGTCTACCAAGGAAAACCCATGATTATCGAATCTAACTAAAGAGCTAATATCCAGGTACAAAAGCGATATGTAGATGAAAATGGTTTTATTATTATGGGATGAATAAATAGGACACTTTTGATTTGGTTAATGTAAAGGAAACAAAAATCTGGATATATTCTTGTTATTTTTTTACTTTTGGCAGTACTGGGATTTGAACTCAGGGCCTCACACTTGCTAGGCAGGCGCTCTACCACTTCAGCCACAACTCCAGTTCTCTTTATGTTTAGTTATTTTAGAGATAGGGTCTCACATTTTTGCCCAGGCAGCCTGGACCGCGATATTTCTATTTATGCTTCCCACACAGCTGGGATGACAGGCGTGCACCACCACACCCAGCTACTGGTTGAGATGAGGGTCTAACTTTTTGCCTGAACTAGCCTCAAATCACAGTCCTCCGAATCCCTGCTTCTCAAGTAGCTAGGATTATAGGTGTGACCCACTGAGCCCAGCCTCGATATGTTCTTTACCAGTGATGTATAGCTTCTAAAATCACACAAAAGCTGTATTTCAAACCAACAAACGAAACAAAAATAACCACCAAATTTTTAATCAATTCTTCTAAATCTCTTTATTCTTCCACCTTTTAGATACTCCCATTCTCAAAAACAAAAAGTACCAAGAGATGGAAATAAAACCCAAAGTTACAACCGTACTAACCAAGAAAAGCAAGAAAAAATAATCAAGGTTTTCATAAAATATAATTGTTAGACTTTATGAAAGAAATATGGAAGACTGGCCACGTGGTTATTCTCTGTCTCTCTCCCCGGCTCCCGCTTCCTCCCTTCCTCCCTCGATGTGTGTCTCTCTCTCTTCCTTCTCCCTCCCTTCCTCTCTCTGTGCCCCCCCCACCACAAGAACAGAGTAAAATTGTAAGGAACTTTATTTAAGTAAATGTGCACGTTTGTGAAGACAAAGGGAAGGAAATGCGGGCACAGATGAGATAATGAGAGCTTTCTCCTCTGTCTGTTGTGAGTGGAGACGATGGTGCCAAGGACCCAGGCGCCAGCCAGTGTTGAAAGGCCGTGCTGGCCATTCCTACCCTAAGAGGGAAACACAAAGACCACCTCGCTCCCAGTGAACAGCTAGCAGATGTGCACAGCAGCTGTTTGGGGACCCTGAGAAGGGAAGACACATGGAGCTTCTGGACTAGTGGAGGCCTTAAGTCAGAAGGCCAAGCCTGAGGACGACTGCCCTGAGATTATAACGGTCAGGATGTCTCACGAGGAGCCATGTCCCCTTCTGGGATCGTCTCTGTAGTTTTTGCCACGAAAAGCTGTGTTTCTAGATCCACCTCCCTGCCCCACTTAGAGGGACAGCCCTTTGAGATGCCAGGGCTTTTTGTTTTGGTTTGGTTTTCGCTGTTGTTTGATTTTTGTCTTGTTTTGTTTTGGGGGATTTGGTTTCATTGTTGCTTTGGTTTGGGTATTGGGGTTTTGTTTGGGGTTTTTTGTGGTGTTTTGTTTTTCTGTTTGTTTTGGTTTTGTTGTTATGGTTTGGTTTTTGTTGATTTTGGTGGTGGTGGTGGGTTTGTTGCTGTTCTCGTTATGCATTGTTTGGTTGGGTTTAGGTTTTTGAGACAGGGTCTCACTGTATAGTCCAGTCTTGTCTTGACCTCACAATCCCGTACAGCCTCAGTGCTGACAGTACAGGTGTGCACCATCACGCCCGCCAGGGACTCCAGTTTTGTGGTCTCTCATCAAATCCCTCAACTTCCACAGCCCAGGGGCCTTTGGAAATAGCAGGTAAAACTCCAGACTCCAGGTGTCTGAAAAATATCAAAGAACCCTAGAGGCTTCCTTCATAGCAAAAGGATGTCAGGATGCCATGTTCGCGGTCTTGCTGTAAGCAGAAGAAACCAGTCCTGCTTTTCACTTTTCACTTTCTCTAGTTTTCACTGGGTCGGATTTCGAAACACAGGTCCCCCTCAACTTACAACAGGGGAAGCCCATCGTAATTTAAAAACATCGGAAGTCGAAAATCTGTGCAAGATGCCTGCCTAGCCAGGCAGCACAGCACAGAGCAGCTCGGGGCGGTGCAGGAGCGGTTAGGCTTCCCCTCACAGTCACACAGCTGGCTGGGACATGTGGCTTGCCGTCCCTCTGCCCTGGACCACAGAGAGTATCAGATTGGGCCACTAGCTGGAAAAGATTAAAATTCAAACTTTGAAGTACAGTTTCTACAGAATATGTACCACAATTGCACCACCATAAAGTCAAAAAGTATGTCAGTCCAGATAAATTGAGAATCATGTACAGTGCTGACCTAAAAAAAAGGATACATAGACCAATGGAAGAAAACAGAAAGCCCAGAAATAAGTCCACACATTTATAGTCAACCGATTTTTTCTTACAAATTTTTTTGGTGGTACCGGGATTTGAAGTCAGGGCCTTGTGCTTGCTAGACAGGTGCTCTACCACTTGGGCCACCCCACCAGCCCCACTGATTTTTTTAGGAAGGTGCCAATGGCACACATGGAGAAAGGAAAGTTTCTTCCTTAAAAGATTCTAGGAAAACAGGATATCCACACACAGAAGAATGAAATTCTTATATTACACTGTACACAAAAGTCAAGTCAAAATGGGTCAGACTTAAACACAAGACCCAAAACTTCAAAAATACTAGAAGAAACACCGGGGAGGGGGAAGCTTTTTGACATAGATCTGGGCAATGATTTTTTTGGACGAGACCCCAAAAGCAGAGGCAACAAAAGCTAAACTAGATAAAGAGGATTACATCAAATTACAACCTTCTGCACAGAAAAGGGCACAATCCACCAAGGAAAGTGACAGCTGAAAAATGAGAGAAAATACTGGTAAGCCTCCCATGTGATGAGGGGTTAATATCCAGGATATGTAAGGAATTCAGTCAAAGGAGCCGAGGCTCCAGGGCTCCTGCCTGTCATCCTGGCTACTTGGGAGGCTGAGGTCGGGAGGATCACTGTCTGAGTCCAATTCTGACAAATAGTTCTGGAGACCCCCATCTTCAAAATAACCAGAGCAAAATGGACTGGAGGTGTGGCTGAAGTGGTAGAGCGCCTGCTTTGAGCGCAAGAAGCCCTGAGTTCAAACCCCAGTACCGCCACAAAGAGAGGGAGAGAAGTGAGGTGACCGTAATTAATCACAGAGTACACTTAGAAATCACTAGGCGGTGAGCTCTTCAGTGCTCTCATCACTAAAAACTGACGCGTGGATGAGGGTGGGCAGGCTAGCTAGCTTCTTGTGCTGAGCATTTCACGGAGCAGCTAAGGACGGTGTTCTTTATCCGTGCACGCGTACTCAACCCCACGGTGCGCTAAACATATGCAGTCCTCAACCAGGCGTGGTGGAGTGTGCCTGTAATCCCAGCTACTCAGGAGGCAGAGGCAGGAAGATTGCAAGTTCAAGTGCTGCCTGGGCAAGGGTAGCAAGACTTCGTCTCAAAAACAAAATAAAAACCAAAGGGCTGGGCTCATAGCTCAAGGGATAGAATGCTTGTCTAGCACATGCAAGGCCCTGGGTCCAAGTCCCAGTGACACACACACGCGGGTCTGTCACACACATATTCACGTGCACACACACGAATGTACACACACATGCATCAATGTCACACAGGCGTGTATGCACACACAATTTCTTATTGTCAATTACACCTCAGCAAAGTTGGAAACCAGCATCTAACACCACTTCTCTTACACAATACATCTCTTTTCACAATGATAGCTTGAACATACGTGTCCATTTTCACCCCTTGCTCCTCACTAAAATCTCAACAAACATAAAGAAAATGCATAAACCTGCAAGAAGAGGAAGACTAACAAGAGAGACAACAAGAAGCTTCTGGAAGTTGAATGGCAGGTGCAAGAATGACGGAGAGAACTGGCCTGACTTCTGCCGAGCGACCCTCAAAATCCACCTGTCTGTGCCAAGCCCATTCACCTCCTCCTTTGGGGACATTAGCAACATTCAGGCCACCTCCTGTCACTCTGAACCCCTAGCTGGGGGACCCGAGCAGTAACGGTCATGATAACACCCGTCTGGGGCACTGAGTGTGCTGTCATGGTGGAACCTAACCCACCACACCGACCTTACCATTTGCTGCTTCTTGGTGTCTTCTTAATAAGACAGTTGCCATTCCATCTCCTCAAACCTGTCATCAGTCCACAGGAACCTTAGATGGCGGAGTTCATAGACTGACTACCTAACTGATCTCCACTAGAGCCAATTCACAATCAAACATAAAGGCACCGTGTCTCTGGCCCAATTTTAGGTCTTGCCACCCAAACAGTTGCAGCCGTCCTGAATAACAGTAGTGACAGGTCAAAAAGCCATCTATCCACTTACCGCAGGGTGACCTGCATACTTTAGCACTTAGCAATCAGACATCTAAGTAGCAATAAACCCCACGCTGAGTTGGCAACAGATGAAAAAAAAAAAAAAGCGTGGTTTTATGACTTCGTGATAATGGTTTTATTGCCAAAAGCCACATCAGCAGAAGAGGAAGATTCCAGGTCTGGCATCTCCCAAGTCTGTGTGCTGGGCGCAGCCTGGGTACCCGAGAAGAGAAGGTCACCTTAGCAAGCCAGAGCGAGGACCTCTCTCTCCCTCATCCTCATGGTCGGAAAGTCACTCAAAGGGCTCACAGAAGTGCTGGGAAAACTTCCTTCTCTTTGAGACAACAAAAACAGATGGAAAACTGCTAAAATGGCACAAGTATATGGCACTTTTATAACATTTATGTGGCTCTTGAAAAAAAAAAAAACTCAGCTTTAATTGACTTTTTCTGCTTGCCATGTCCTAGTTCTGTCAAAATCTCTTATGGCTTTTTCAGGGATTTCAGCTGGAGAAGAGACCAGCTTAAATTATACCTTTCTGCAATTCCCAAACAGTGTCTCCCTCCTCAGGTCCTTGACACAAATGCAAGGAAGGAAGTGGAAGAAAACATTTCATATAAAACCCACTTCTTAGCCGGGCGCTGGTGGCTCACACCTGTAATCCCAGCTACCTGGGAGGCTGATATCAGGAGGATCGTGGTTCAAGGCCAGCCTGGGAAAATAGTTTGCAAGACCCCATCTCCAAAATAACCAGAGCAAAACGGACTGGAGGTGTGGCTCAAGTGGTAGAGCGCCTGCTTTGTAAGTGTGAAGCCCTGAGTTCAAATTCTAGTTACATCAAAAACTAAAAACAACGACCAAAAAAACATTTCTTAAGGGCTAGGGATGCAGCTAGGTGACAAATCACTTGCCTAGCATGCACAAGACCCTGGGTTCAATTCCCAGCACCAAAATAAATAGATAAATAAAACCCATTTCTTAACACAGCACTGAAAAGAAACAGAAGAATTAAACAGGCCCTAAATTTCACTGGATGGCCTAGCAGAACCTCCAGCTCCCTGTGTGACCTAAAGAATTCCACCAAACCTCTCTGTTTCATATTATATACATATGAAGAATAAAAAATGGTTATACTTCTACCTCAAATACCAAACATCATCACTGCAGGCGGACCTGATATATTACCTGCCACCTTCTTCTGTACGTGAAATGTCTTTGCTGTTTTTGTGGTTGTTTGCTGTTTGCTTGCTCTGTTTTGTTTTTGCTGTGCTGGGGTTCAAACCCAGGGCCTACGCAAACGCTCTCCCACTGAGTGACATCTCCCAAGACACCTGCATGAGGTTTCTTGAAAGGCATGTCGCGAAAATTCCTGCAAGGGTGACAGTTCTCTTATTCCCAAAAGGCGTAAGTAATTACCTTTAAAACAAACACTAAAATAAAAAGTCTTTCGCCTTCCTTACGGGCAAATTTAACCTTGGGTTAACATTTTAGCTCTGTCCCCCTGGAAGCCTGAGACAGGTGCAATGCCAGCTGTGTTACCAGGCTGTCATTGCACAAGAGAAGGGGGTGCTATGGTTTGGATGTGACCTGTCCCCCAAAAGGCTCATGTGTGGAAGGCATGGTCCCCAGTGCAACAGCGCTCAGAGGTGACTGGATCCTGAGGACACTCGCTTCAGTGGATTAATCCACTTGTGAGTTCACAGCTGGAGGGACTTTTATGAGGTGGGACCTAACAGAGGAAGTAGGTCACTGGGGACGTGCCCCTGAGGGGGACATCTTGTTCCAGCCCCACCTCCCCCTCCTGGCCACTGTGAAGTGAGCGGCTCAGTCCATGTGTTTCCTGCCATCATGCCCCTCACCTTGGGCCCAAAAGTGATGCGGTTGGCCTGCCATGGACTAAAACAACTGAAATCAGGAGCCCAAATCAATCTCTGCTGCCGTAAGTTTCTTATCACAGGTATTTTGTCCCAGTGATGAAAAACTGACTAACACAGAGGACAGGAGAAAACCCACTGCAGTGAGTATGGTGCTAGGTGCTAAGCATCATGGGGCCCCAGATCTGGTTAAACCAACGGAGACCAAGATGGAGACTTCCTGGACCAAATCGCTCTACACGCGGAAGGGATGAGAACATTTTAGCTACTTTATCATTACTTCTCTCTCTCCTTTTTTAACCGTTTTATTATAAAAATATATACTATTATTTAAAAACAAAACCCAAACACTTGCTGGCTCAACGAGGGCCACACAATAAATTTACCACTTGCCTAGAAAGTCCTCCATGTGCCTTGACCCAATGTCAACCCCTTCTAGTTTTCCAAAAGAAACTACCTGGCTTTTTACGATGACCACTTCTGTGTGTGTGTGTGTGTGTGTGATTTCATCACACTTACTGTAGGATCTCTAGAAACTGCAATCTTGCCATTTTAAAAACTTTGCTATGTGTTTTAGTTCTCTTGATTTTACCTGATGATAAAACCTAGGACCAGGTTTCCCCCAAGTGAGGTTTCACTGACGGATGCTGTCGGTATAATTCAACATGTCGCTCTGTGTTTCTTGCACCCTGGTAGCTGGATCCACAGGCTGCATTAGACCCAGTTTCAGTCCCTTTGCTGACACCATAGGAGGTGTTGGGATCTTTTATTAGGAGACTCGTAAAGTCTGATGACCTCTCTGTCTTTGGGGAGTGACAGCTGGAAATGCATAATGCCTAAATCCATTAAAATGGGGACATTCTGATTCTGTCATTTATTTTTTATTAGCTGGAATATTTTAATAAAGAGATATATCCCCTCTTCTATCTCTGAGTGTTATTGTCCCCTGTCACCAAGGAAGAGCATAATAAACGCTGGGATCTTTATTTACTGACATAATGGCTTGGGTCCCTCTTATCCTCTGAAGGTGACTAAAGGGTTTTAGCCTCTAATCTATTAGAAACTCAGGGATTTAAGCACATTTCGATCCATTACAAATATTTCTCTTTTTATAGCTCAAATGGTCCCAAATTCGGGCAACCGGGGTCTTTCTCAAAGTAGCTCCCCAGGCCTTCTGACATGACATGGAAGTCTCTGCACACTCCCTCGCTATTTGGTAGGAAGAGATATTTCTGTTTGTTTTGTGTACTTTTTTCCCCCATTCCTCTAAGAAGCTTAATGTCTTCTGGTGGAAAATGGGATTTTAAGGCTGTGGCAGCTTTCTGTCACTGCACGACACCTAAGATGATCAACCTATGAAGAGAAAAGGTTGGTTTGGCTCCCCGCTTGGTGAGTTTCAGTCCATGGTTAGCTGGCCCCATTACTTTTGGGCTCCTAATGAAGCATCCAGCAAGGAGGAAACACGCAGTGGAACAAAACTACTGACCTCATGGCCAGAGAGAGGAGGAACTGGGGTCCCACACTCCTTTCAAGGTGCAGCCCCCCAGTGACCTAAAGACCTCCCTGCAGGCCCCGCCCCGCCTAGGTTCCATGACACCCAGCAGCGCCACCCTGAGGACAAAGCCTTTAACACATGGGCTTTGGGGTACGTTTAAAATCCAAAGTGCAGCAAGGCGAGTCTGGCCACTAGCGATGCTCACGGCCTGACCTTCGCTCCACTAAGAACCGGAAGTGTCCACATGCACAAGCACACACACACACACACACACACACACACACACACACACGCGCGACTTCTTAAATTACAGTAGCTCACGAGTTAAAGGAGCTGAACCCAAGGGGTTTTTCTGGGCAGCACTGGGGTTGGAACTTAGGGTCGTGCTCTTGCTGGGCAGGTGCTCTACCCCTTAAGGCACGCTTCCAGCCCGTTTTTGCTCTGGTTATTTGGGAGACAGGGTCTTGCACTTTGCCGAGGCCAACCTGGATACCACCCTCCTATTTTAGCTTCCCGCATAGCTAGGATGGCAGCATGCACCATCATGCCCAGCTATTTCTGTTGAGATGGGGTCTCACAAGCTTTTTTTGCCCCAGATGGCCCGGAAGTGTGGTGATCCATCTGATCTCAGACTCCTGAGTGGCTGGGATTATAGGCATGATCCCTCTCCTCCCCCTTCCCCTTCCCTCCCCCTTCTTCTCCTCCTCCTCCTCCTCCTCCATTTTACTCTAGGCTCTATAACGATACTTAAGATTTTCCACCAGCCCTCATTTTGGTGTCTTCCTAGTCTTTCGGGTTGGTTGAAACTTCCGCCTAGCACATCCTGCAAGGCTGGCTCATGAGAGCACTGTGTCGTGAATTATTACAGATTGATACCAGTGATCGCAATACTTGAAAGTCAGTCTTCTGGAAAGAAAATCTTCTGCTTGCTGTTTTTCCTTGAGCAACACAGACATACGTATTACTCCATCTCCTCTGGCATAGAGCGTGTGCAGAAAATAGGGTTGTAACTGGTCTGACTTTGCCATGTAAGTCGCTAGGTCTTTTTTCTTTCATGTCCAGTTCATGCCCCAAAACGAGTCTTGGAGTTGACGCAAATCTTTTCTCACTCCAGGAGTATTTTCTAAAATCCTAGCTTCTATCGTCTGTCCTCTCCCCGGCCTTAGCTTTTCTTCCTCAGGGACCCATTACTCACGTGTTGGATCTTCTTTGCCAGTCCTCAACATTTGTCTTTCTTTAGAATATTATTGTCTCTTTCATTTGTTTTAAACACTTTCCTCCCTGTAACTATTTTAAGACAATCTGTTGTCTTATTTGTGCTTGTATACTTCTAGTTTAGTCTTCATTTCAAACTAATTTTTAGTTTTTTCTCAGTTCTGTCAGCTTTTATTTCTGGTTTGTGTAGTATCTCATCTAATTCTCTTAGCATTTTGTGCCTTGTTTTGAAATAAACTCCTTAAAAATAATAATTTAATCTCCTTCAAAATAATAATTTAATCTCCTTAAAAATAATTTAATTTCTTTAAAATAATAATAGTAATAATGGGACTTGACCCCAATTGCTTTCTCATTTTTTTTGTAAAATTAATTTTCCTAGAATCGTAACAGGAGAGTCTTAAGGTAACTTTTCCAACTTCACAGAGCCTACACTTGTGTTATTTCCTTGAACCAGTCACAGCGGTTTAAAGGCTGCCAGGCACAGCGGTTCCTGATGGTAATCCCAGCTACACAGGAGGCAGGGGTAGGAGGACCACAGACCGAGGCTGGCCCCAGGCAGAAGCACAAGAAGCTGCCTAAAAAATACCTAAAGCAAAAAGGGCTGGGGGAGTGGCTCAAGTGGTAAAAAGTCTGCTTAGCGAGCATGAGGTCCTGAGTTCAAACCCCAGAACCGCCAAAAGCAAAAATAAGGGGAGGTTTGGTTTTTAAGCTTCCCCACCTCCTGCATTTTCAGCTGGGCCTTCCCTCCTGTCTCCAGTCTGCTCGGCTTAATTCCATGTCCAGCAGCTGCTTCCCCTATGGCCCTCCTAGGATCCCCTCCAGGCCAGCGACATGTCTTCACATGTGACAGATTTCAGCTACTTCTGTCACATCGGTTCCCTGCATTTTCCAGTTAACATCAGTTAACATCAGTTTTTTTGTGGGGAGGCTCCTGTCACTCAGTCTACAAAAAGCCCCCTTGGTTCTGTGTTTCTCCACATAGATGCTGATACTCTGAAGGTCTTGTGGCTATTGGTGTTCTTGGGGTTCTTCTTTCTTTTTCCTTTCCTTTTTGTTAAGATATATTCATGTATGGGGGGATTCATTGTGACAATTCTGAATAGCCTTACATTGTCCGTTGGTTAGATCACTCCACCATGTCTCTCCCTCATTCCCCTCTCCCCACACCTCTTACAGCAATTGCAAGAGGTT
Source organism: Castor canadensis (assembly GCF_047511655.1). Taxonomy (NCBI): domain Eukaryota; kingdom Metazoa; phylum Chordata; class Mammalia; order Rodentia; family Castoridae; genus Castor; species Castor canadensis. Next base: position 1,077,650 of record NC_133401.1, on the reverse strand, counting down.
TCCTTGTTCTATTTCATATAAGCATATGAAGTCCATCCACCATATTCCCTCACCTCCATCTCCTTTGTTCACCCTCCCCCTCGTAAGTAACCGCATACACTGTACCAATTGTACAGTCCCGTCTTTCTTTATTAATATTTAAGCTGATGTTCACAGGGGTTTTGCAATGTATGCCCACTTTTGGTCTGTAAAATCCCCTCCATTGCACTCCCACACTCCCATTTTTCAACAGTTTTCAACACCCATCATTAAAATGGGGTTTTGAGAATACCTTATCACTAGTTTTGGAGGGTTTGGGGGGTTTTGGGTTTTTTGCACATGTGTTTGTGTGTGTGGTGCTGTGACTTGAACTCAGGCTCTGCATCTTCAGCCATTCCAACCCCACCAGCCGTTTTTGGGGGTGGGAGGGGAAGGGTTTTTACAACTTGAGCCACTCCACCAACCCTCTTTTGTGTTGGGTTTTTGGTTTTTTTTTTTTTTTTTGAGATAGGGCCTTGAGAACTATTTGCCCATGCTGGCTTTGAACCGTGATCCTCCTGATCTCTGCCTCCTGAGTTTCTAGGATTACAGGCATGAGCTACCGGTGCTTGGCTTCTTGTCACTAGTTTTGTTGTAAATGTCATCCGTGGAGTTTTTCTTTGCCATCTAGTGCTCCATTTTTCTTTGTGAATCTGCAGAAATTGGACCACTCTGCACCATCTTCCCAGAATCCCTTGCTGTCATTTTTAACCTAAATGATCATTCAGACAGCTGATAACAGGATGGTCCTATTTGTGCATTTATGCTATCAGTACAAAAAGTCCAGCTTAATAAGTACCCAAAAATGAGACTGGCAATTTTATCAAATGCCCAGCGTGGGGGGTTTTCATCCATACTTACTGGGTTTGCCTCAGAGCCTCTGTAAGAGGGTCACGTATATTTTTCCTTTATGTCTTAATCCCATTATCTGTGTAGCAAGGATAACAATTCTCCCAATATTTAAACAATGAGTTTTATTCTTTGTAGCCAAATTCCACCAGTTGGCAAAGTTGAGATGCAGAATGCAGGCAAGCAATCAGTGTCACAGCCCAGAACAAACTCGTCCTTATTCCATCCCAGAATGAGATCGTGAGGAAGAAGCATGCCATGAACACTGGGTTTTCTTGAAAAACAAAGGCCTCTCCCAACTGCAACCCCAGAGTCCCTCTGTAAGTATTTATAATCCCAACTGGGAGGATGTACCCTAGGGAAGACCACTTTCTGGGCAGAGAGGGCTCCACCTGTGACACACGGGACTAGAAAGGATGAAGAGGCACCAAATTCAAGATGGAAACCCTTCTTGATCTGGTTTTCCACAAAAGCAGAGCCAGCGGCAGGGGTTCACTTGTGCCCAAAGGCAGCAGGTGCACTGGCAAGTTGGTCACCACCTTGGAAACAGGTGGCTCCATCCTATGGAACCACCCAAAGAGCTCAAGGACACTGAACAACTCAGGACAGAAGGGAGCAGTGTTTACCACTGGCCCCTCTCCCATGAGCTCAGGGTTTCCCTGGGGAGTGTCCTGTCCCCTGTCCTTCCAAGTTCCCCATGGGTGAGTGCTCAGCTGGTACCTGTGGGTGTCCCCTGCCCCAGCATCAGCGGCACCAGGGCAGAGATCAGGAGGCTGCAGGAGGGGCTGGAAGTGTCACCTGTGCAGAAGTAGCCACGATCAATATGGAACCCAATGAAGTGTGCACCTTAGAGAAAGCACAAGCTTTGATCAAATGGCCTGCCTTTCATTACTGTGATTCATCCCTCTCTACGAGAAGTGAAGGTATATACAGAGTCCACTGCCACCATATTTTCACTCTTTTCACATGCAATTAAAGCATATGGTAAGTGCTGTATAGACGTGAAAGTATGTTTTTTACTCACCTTGGTGGAGCACACTCGCTGCTGTGCTGCAGTCACCTCTCCAGATCACGTGGGGTCTGCACCTCCCCTCCAGAGTTCTCTCCTCCAAGAAGATGGACCGGCTTCAGCTGCTCCCTGGCTCGACAAGCAGGTGAACGGTGAGTCTTCCCACTAAGCAGCATCCCCTGCGTGTCTTCCTCTGACACACAGCCCGTGTCCCCAGTCCAACTCAGAAGCCTCTTTCTTTCCCAGTGACTCAACCACATCACATTTCCTCTGCAACCAGGATGATGTTTGCAAGACTGTTTATCTACCTGGCCGCTGGTTCTGCTATAGAGGAAGTTTGTGTCCTACTGTGTTTCATGATACTATCACAAAACACCCAAGGATGGGTGCTTTATGAAGCAAAGAGATTTATTTGGCTCACAATTCTGGTGACTGGAACGTCCAAACAGCACAGTGTCTGGCGAGGGCCCCTGGCTTACTGCATCGTGGCAGATGGTTTCCCATGGACAGGAAGGAAGAGAGCAAGTAGGGACCAAGGTTACTCTCTGTAACAACCCACTCTCAGAAAGTAGACCGGTCCTGTGAGAACCACCGTAATGTCTTCCAGGGGACATGACCTAATTATCTCCCCCTGTGGCCCCACCACCTCCACCCATGACATTGGGGAATTAAGGCTTAACGTGAGTTTTGGTGATGACAGGCTACATTGAAACCCCGACTCTGTGTCCCTGTGCTGAGTGGCCACCTCTTAGTCAGCTTGAACTTCCAGGACATAGCACACAGAGTCACTCAGTAAGTTTCAGCTAAAATGAAACTGAAATTTAAAATGTCAGAGGTATGGTTGTTTTTCCGTGACTGTAATTTAGGTGTTGGCTTTAGGCCTCAGTGGCAGGTTTCCTTTCACAGCCTGAGTGAAAGGGGCTAGGTCATCCCTGAGCACCGTTCAGGCAGGGTCATGCCAGGCTCCATGTGTCCAATGTCAACAAAAGGGAGGTCCAGGCATGGTGGCTCATGCCTATAATCCCAGATATTAGGGAATGGGAGACCAGGAAGATTGCCGATCAAGGCCAGCCCAGGCAAAAAGTTAGCAAGGCCCCATCTGGACAAACAAGCTGAGTGTGGTGGTGCACGCCTGTCACCCCAGCTACATGGGAAGCGTAAACAGGAAGATGTTGTTTCAGGCCAACTGAGGCAAAAAAACTCAAGACCCTACCTGAAAAATAACTACAGCAAAAAGGGTTCGGGGCACGGCTCAAGTGGTAAATCACCCGCCTAGCAAGTATGAGGTCCCGAGTTCAAACCCCAGCACTAACAAAAATAAAAAATAAGTTAATGAGACCCCCATCTCAAGAACAGTCAGGTGTGAGGGTACATGTCTGTAATACAAGCTACAAGGGAGGCATAAAGATAGAAGGATCACGGCCTGAGCGCAGCCCTGGGAAAAACACAAGATTCTATCCCAAAGTAACTAAGCAAAAAAGGGCTGGTGGCGTGGCACAAGTGGTAGAGCGCCTGCCTAGCAAGTGCAAGGCTCTGAGTTCAAACCCCAGTGCTGCTGAAGAGAAGAGGAGGGAGGGAAGGAAGGGAGGGAGGGAGGGAGGGATTTGCTAACTCGATCAGCTGGAACCGAAGCTGGGTCATTTCTAGCTGACATTTAGACAGAGGGAAGACAGGGACAGCACCAGCCCTGGAGGCCAGCTTCAGAGAGGCCACAGACCAGGGAACAACTGCTGAGCCTCTCCTGGCGGAGGCTTGGAGGGAGAAAAATGGCGTCCGAGACTCAGGCACTTGGACCAGAAGTGGGCAAAGTTCGTCCTGGGGCCACTTCTGTTGGGAAGGAAGGTTTTCCTTAGTGGCCTCGTTTCATTGTAGCATCTGTGACTGCTTCTAAAGAGCTCCAAGAGGCCATTGCTCGGGCTGAACTCCTCCATCGGCCCAGACCAAGATGGAGTCACTCATGCTAGGTGCTGCGTAACCAACCGAAACGCCGAGGAAGCACGCAAAGCTCCAAAGACACCGCTCCGGCGTGTCCTAAAAGCAGCAGATTCGGGAACCAGCTGGTCACAAAGGCCCCGTCCACTGAGTGTCATCAGATAAAGTCCCCTGGGCGGGAACCTGATGAGGCAGGAATGCTGGAGGTGCATGGAGGCTCTGGGGTGGAACCCAGGGCCCGCACGTGCTCTGAGCCACACCCCACCAACTCGCTCTGTTGTGCTTCGCTGTCTCCTTGTTCCTCCCCAAACTGCCGTACAAACCCAACTGCTCTACCTGGCCCCAAAGAGGACTGTCCTTGATTTCGTGAGTTGCTAATAACAGCCAGCGGGATAATTTTCATCACATTTGATGAAGTTTTGGTTTTATGACACTGCTATCCGCCCCCCCCCCACACACACCCTCAGTGGCGTTAGGTTTTGAACTCAGAGCCCTGCACTTGCTATACAGGTGCTCTACCACTCGAGCCACTCTGCCAGCCCTTTTTCACATTGGTTTCTTTATACCTGGGCCAGCCTGCACTGCAGTCCTCCTATTTTGTGCCTTCCTGCATAGCTGGGATGGTGGGTGTGTGCTCCTATGCCCAGCTATTTGTTGAGATGGGGTCTCATGAATTTTTTGCCTGGGCTGGCCTCAATCTGGGGTCCTCCTGATGCCTACCTCTCGAGTAGCTAGGATTACAGGTGTGAGCCACTGTGCCTGGCAGACACTACTTTTATTATTATTATTATTATTAGAATAGCAGAGCTGAGTGAGAGGCCATATGGCCCACAGAGCCTCAAATATTTACAGAAATATCAACCCTCCTGAAGAAAAATGAACAAAACCAGGTAATTAGTGCTACCAATGTAGTATACTACAAGACATTTATTCAGAATTTAGAAGAAATTCAAGACACCCAAGTTCACTGCATTCTCAAAAAAAGCATCAAAGAAGATAATCCAAAAAACTGGTACTCTAGTCTCAAATATCACCACCTTTCATATTTTAAAAGATCCGTGAACACAGGGTGTGGTGGCACATGCCTGTAATCCCAACACTCAGGAGGATTCAGCCAGCCTAGGCTACATAGCGAGACTGTGTCTCCAAAAGCCCAAAACACAAACAAAAAATCCGGGCATTGGTGGCTCACGCCTGTAATCCTAGCTACTTGGGAGGCTGAGATTGGGAGGATCACGGTTCAAAGTCAACGTGGGCAAAAGAGTTTGTGAGACCCCATCTCAATGGAAAAAGGCTAAGTGAGATAGTACACATCTGTCATCTCAGTGACTGCGGAAAAGCG
>NC_133401.1:1060000-1067500 GCF_047511655.1 Castor canadensis | reverse complement strand
GTGTTCTTGGTGATTTCCGATCTGACTGGGTGAGGAAAACTCACTGTAGTTTTGAATTGCATTTCCTTTATGGTCAACGATGTTGAACACATCTTCGTGCATTTTTCCGCCATTTGTGTGTCTTCTTCTGAGAACTATTTATTCAATTCGTTTATTAATTGGAATGTTCGTTCTTCTGCTTAGTTTTTCGGGCTCTGTGTGTATTCTGGATAGTAATCCCTTATCTGTTGAAAAACTAGCAAAGTTTTTCTCCCATTCGGTGTGGTGTCTCTTGATTCTGGCAACTATTTCTTTTGATGAACTATTCTTCTTAATTTGATGCAGGTCCATTGGTCGATTCTTACTCCTACTTCCTGGACAACTGGTGTCTATACCGAAAATAATTACTTATGCCTATGCCTTCCAGGGCTTTCCCTATTTTTTCCTGTAGCAGTTTCAAAGTCTCAGGTCTTACATTAAGGTCTCCGATCCATTTGGAGTTGGGTTTTGTACAGGATGAGAGACGGAGTCTAGTTTCAGTCTTCTGATGCCTGATTGTTACAGCTTTGGCCAAGGAAACCCACTTCGAGCAGGTGTCTGTGTGTTTGGTCTCCATCATTCTTGGAGCACGTCCTTACTTTCTGGAATAGGACACTCCACTTTCATCTTGTACTTTCCTGTCCCAGCTGTCCTTCTGCCCCTCAGCTTCTGACACTCCATGCCAGGTGACCCTTCCATACCCCCCACACATGCCTGTGAAGGCTCGCTCTGGGTGGGATCTGGTGCCCCACACCAGGCTCTCCGCCATGTGTACATACCTTCTTCGCTCCGCAGGGGGTCCAGCCCCAGTGGCGGGCTGCTCTCCTATGCAGACCTCTCTCTCACTTTGCTCAGATCCTGATGTGCTGTGTAGACATCCCTCTCTTTTGCTCAGGCCTCAGCCAGCCTGCCCTACTATATGACAACCTCTTTACCCCACTCAGGCTCAGACACCACACTGGACCATCTCGGAGGTGAATGTTTTCCATTCCCCAAGGCGCTGACACCTCAAGCTGAGCCATCCATGGCGGGAGGAGTATTGTCCCACACGGGTTTCCATGCCTCAGGCCACCCTCCCTCAACCTGGTCAGCTCCAAGCTCCCTGCTGGATAATCAGAGCACCACCTCATACACACCTAGTGTGTGTGCCCCTAACCCACGTGGTGTCCACCTTATTTGATTCTACCTAGTGGCTTTTCTGGGGGGCGTTGGGGATTGGACCCAGAACCTTGCACCTGCTCGACCACTGAGTGACACCGTCAGCCCCCCAATGTCTACTAAACTAATTTGTTGAGGAAGGAAAAGAAAAGGAAGAGACAGGAAAGGAAAAGGCCATTGTCTCTTCTAAACCCACTGCCATCAACTTGTGTCCCCATCACTCCACTGAAACTGCCCCCACCAAGTCAATGATGACATTCTTACTGTCCACTTCCCCGTACAATGTTCCCTGCACCCAGTTTTCCTTTCTGTATCAATATGCAGAAAAGTTAAATGTTAAATGGCACCTTCTAGAAATAAACAATCACTTTCATCACAGCATACTAAGTGTCCTATTTTATTAGTAGCTGTTACTGTTCATCTTTTACTGTGTATATTTGTAAATTAAATATCACAGGTGCTGGGAGCGTAGCTCAGGTGGTAGAGGACCTGCCTAGCAAGCCCAGAGTCCTAAGTTCAAATCCCAGTACTGCCAAAAAACAAAAACAAAGAAAGAAAGAAAGGAAAGGAAAACATTACAGGTCTGCGTGTGCAGGAAATAACCGCGTATATAAGGTCCGGGCTCCCACAGATGGTCTTGGAAAGCATCCCCCATGGATAAGGGAGGGACTGCTGACTCATCCAAAGCTCCTCCTTCTGAGTCACCTGTGTCACTAGTATTTGAGGCTTCTCCTGGTGTGCTTCCTACCTCACAGGAAATACCTGAGCTACTCACCCATGAACTTGACACCCTAAAATCCTGAAGTGTGCACTACACGCCCGAATTCAGGCTACCAAAAGTGTCTGCCATGACCTGCCAGCACTACAGAAGCACGTACAGCTAGACCGTCCTCCCCCACCACGGGAGCAAAGTGAATAATTACTCATCAGACAGCAAGCACCGTCACCAGAGGCCAGTTAAACCGATAATTGAAAGCACTAATCTGTCCTTCGTTTTAATTAATTTTCTTTAACATGACCACCGTCACTTAGGAACCTGCGAGGTGAGTGCTAATTCATATCACTGAAATAAAGAAGAAGACGGCTTTTCCTGTTTAAGTGCAGTTCTAATTACCGGACAAAATTAACACTCCTGAAATATTTCATGTTGAAGTCCTCTCTGCTGAGGCTCAGGGTGGACTTCCCAAAGGAACAAGAATTAGGGCGAAATGGCTTGTTAAGCGAACAGAGCCTGAGCTAAAAACACATTTGTGAGGGGTTCGCATTCCATCAGCCAAACTGAACTACAGCAAATCGTCCCGTCTGAGCTGCTCCTTTTCTATCGATTCGACCTTCTGTTGCTTTAATGACCTGATCTAAAATGACCTGGCAGGCTCTGCATCAGCCCCGGCTGGCTGTCAGTAAAGGGACCCCCTCTGTCCATCACTGAGGTGTGGCAAACGCGCCACTCGCCGGCAGGGGGCGCTGCGCCAGGGCCTTCTGCAGGCAAAACTACTCGGGCTGCAGATTGCAAAGCAAGGACTTCAGGAGAATGCAAAAGATTTGTGTCACCACCTCAAACCAGTACCCTGCCATACCATCAGTCGGACATCTCCACATACGTCCCAGTGACAACACCCACTAGCGGACTTCTGAAGCCAGTATATACCTCAGAATGACAAATACATGGCCTATGGTTGAGCCACAAATACTGAGTCCTTCTGGAAACCGGCCTGTGGATTTTGTTTGTTTGTTTTTGAGACAGGGTTTCATGCATCCCAGGCTGGCCTCGAACTTGAGATCCTCCTGCCTCCGCCGCCCAAGTGCTGGGATTATAAGTGAGTGTGCACATTATCTGAAAGCAGTGGACCGACCTCACCTCCTGAGGACTTTTCAGTTCATAGCTTATTGGGTCTGAATTATTTTCTAAGTAGGTTAAGCTATAAGTCAGGAAAGTGCCTGAATGTACAAGAAAAAAATGATCCAGCTATCAGAATAAATAAAACATAAGCTCAAGAAAATTAACCTGAGTACCTGTGACATTTATTAATACTAAAATGACCAGAATTACGGAAAACGAATAGGCATTGAAATATAAACATTGCTACACATTTTGCTTTAGCAAAATGGCTATGTAAATTATGCAAAGATCACTTTTAAATCATAAAAGTTATAAAAAACAACCAGGTGTGTGGTGTGCACATCTGCAGTCTAGCACTCAAGATACTGAAGCAGGTGAATCATGAGTTCAAGGCCAGTCTGGGCTACATAGCAAGACCCTCTCTCACAAAATGAAACATGGCCGGGTATGGTGGGTCATGTCTATAATCCCAGTTACAAAAGAAGACATATGTAGGAGGATCGTAGTCTGAGGCAAGACCTGAGCAAAAATACAAGACTCTAACTGAAAAATCACTAAAACAAAAAAAACTGGGCATAGTGGCCCACGCCTGTAATCCTAGTATTGAGGAGTCTGAGGAAGGAAGATTGAGAGTTTGAGGTAGTCTCACTACCTAGCTAAACCCTGAAGGGAAGGCAGAAAAAAATTATAAGAGGAAAATCTGGGCTGGAGGTATGGCTCAAGTGGTAGAGCGTATGCCTAGCAAGCAAAAAGCCCTGAGTTCAAACCTCCCCCCACAAAAAAAAAAAAGAAAGAAAGAGGGAGGGAGGGGGAGGGAAAGGAAAGAAAGAGGGGAAGGGAAAAGGAAGAAGGGAAGAGAAGGAAAGGGAAAAGAAAAAACTTAAAGTCTTTTATATAGAGAGTCTTGGAGCCACAACTGATCTGTCATGAGCCAGTGGTAGCTTTTCATGAATGTGAGGCCCTGAGTTCAACCCCAGTATCACAAAAAAAAAAGAAGAAGAAGAAGCCAGGGCCCTCAGTTCTACAGCCAAAGGAAGTGATTTTCATGACAACTCCCATGACCCGGAAACAGATTCCTCCCCAGTTGAGCTTGCAATGAGAACACAGCCTAGCCAACACCTTTATCACAGACCCATGTGACCCAAAGGCAAGGATCCAGCTAAATAGGCCCTGACTTATGAGAAATAAATATGCTTTCTTAGGACTGAGGGTATGGCTCAAGCAGTAGAACCTAGCAAGTGCAAGGTCCTGGGTTCAATTCCTGAATCCTACAAAATAAAAAACAAGATAAGTGTGTTTTCTATCAAGTCTCTAAATTTGTGGTAATGAGTTAGGCAGCTCTGTTCCAGGACCCCTAGCACTACCCACAGGATCGATGACTGGATGGCTCACAGGATTCAGCAAAAGAATACAGGCTACAATAAACAGGTCAAAGCCTCAGAGAGACCAAGGATCAGCTTCTAGCTGTCCTCTCCCAGGGAGTCACGTGGACAGCATGGTATTTTCTCAGCAAAGATGCGTGACAACTCACACCGAGTACTGCAAACCAGGGAAGCCCCCTCCCCCTCTCCAGCCTTGTGTCCAGGGTTTTTATTGGAGGTTGGTTACATGGGTGTGTTTGACTGTGTGCCAGGCTGACCTTCAGACTCCAGCCTCTCCAGAGGTTATGGCCATAAGTCACCTTGTTAGCCTATTGACGCGGACCAAGGCTTCCAGTCAACAAGGTCACCCTAACAGAGAGATGTTCCAAGGGACTAGGGGCCACCCTCCAGGAGCCAGGCAAGGACCAAACTCTTCTCTGGAATGTACAAGCTCTGAACAACTCGGACTTATCTCAGCACAGCCTTGTTAGATAACAAATACTGATTTTGGTTTCTGGGAATAGAATGCTGGGTAATAGTTATCTAAAGGTGTGGGAGTGGCTTGGAATTAGGAAATGGAAGAAGTTGGGAGAATTTACATTAAGAAGTTCCTTTCAGGAAATGCAAATTAAAACCACACTAAGATTCCACCTCTCCCCGGTTAGAATAGCCATCATCAGCAGCACCACCAACAACAGGTGTTGGCGAGGATGCGGGGAAAAAGGAACCCTCTTACACTGTTGGTGGGAATGTAGACTAGTACAACCACTCTGGAAAAAAATTTGGAGGCTACTTAAAAAGCTGGACATCGATCTACCATTTGATCCAGCAATACCACTCTTGGGGATATACCCAAAAGACTGTTACTCCAGAGGCACCTGCACATCCATGTTTATTGCGGCACTATTCACAATAGCCAAGTTATGGAAACAGCCAAGATGCCCCACCACTGACGAATGGATTAAGAAAATGTGGTGTCTATACACAATGGAATTTTATGCAGCCATGAAGAAGAACGAAATGTTATCATTCGCTGGTAAATGGATGGAATTGGAGAACATCATTCTGAGTGAGGTTAGCCTGGCTCAAAAGACCAAAAATCGTATGTTCTCCCTCATATGTGGACATTAGATCAAGGGCAAACACAACAAGGGGATTGGACTTTGAGCACATGATAAAAGCGAGAGCACACAAGGGAGGGGTGAGGATAGGTAAGACACCTCAAAAACTAGCTAGCATTTGTTGCCCTTAACGCAGAGAAACTAAAGCAGATACCTTAAAGCAACTGAGGCCAATAGGAAAAGGGGACCAGGAACTAGAGAAAAGGTGAGATCAAAAAGAATTAACCTAGAAGGTAACACCCACACACAGGAAATCAAAGTGAGTCAATGCCCTGTATAGCTATCCTTATCTCAACCAGCAAAAACCCTTGTTCCTTCCTATTATTGCTTATACTCTCTCTACAACAAAATTAGAGATAAGGGCAAAATAGTTTCTGCTGGGTATTGGGGGGGGGAGAGGGAGGGGGTGGAGTGGGTGGTAAGGGAGGGGGTGGGGGCAGGGGGGAGAAATGGCCCAAGCCTTGTATGCACATATGAGTAATAAAAGAAAAAAAAAGAAGTTCCTTTCATTAAACTATGGAGCTTACGGGAGCCTCAACTCCCTTGGCAGCTGCTTCTGGTTCAGGAGAGCTCATCTCAAAGCCTTTGTACAACGAAGTGAATTTCAGTGAAGTCCACAGAAGACCCACAAAGTTCTTGAGAAAATCATACAGGCAGAAACACTGTAAGCATGAACCGAAAGGGAAAAAAGACAAAATGAAAGGAAGTGATCCCCGAAAGTCTATTGGCAAGGAACAGGCTGGAAAGACAACTCAGACGCAAAAACATGACAAGGGGAGAATGACTCAAGGACAGAATGATCCACGAAGCAGAGCCAAGAACCACAGGAATTACGGACGCTTCCTGTCTTACAGCGGGGTCGTGTCCTGGTGTGTGGGAATCAACCTAAAGGAAGACAGGCTTGTTTTGACCCACGGCTTCTGGAGGTTCAGTCCGTGGTTGCTTGGTTCCGTTGATTCTCGGTCTATGGCGAGTAAGTATCACGGTGGCAGAAGGCAGCTGTTCACCTCATGGTGGACAGGAAGCAGAGAGGTAGGAAGAGAGCCCTGACTGGGGAGCACATCACTTTATTCATTTCACTTACTGTGTATCTGTAGCAAAAATATGTTGGCAACACAGTACCTGCCATGTGTCAGTTGTCACTGTCGTGGTCACACGACTGACAGGGCAAGAGTTCTCCGCCACCACCCAGCACCACACAAGAGATCATACTGCAAATCATCACCTGGGATAAAATCAGGCTTCAAAACCGGAAGCACAGTCTTACTGGAAGTGTGTCATTTTTACACCATGGTCAACTTGAAAAAGCTTAAGTCAAACTACAGTCAGTCAAGGCCTCTGTCTGCCCACGCTTTGAAATCTAATCAACGAACTCTCACTGCTTACCCGGTGGGCTGGGTTTCAGAACTGCTGTGGACCAAGGCTCTCTAGCCCTTTTATCCCCCTGCCCCAGTCCTCATTTTTGAGTAAGAATGTCTGTAAATGTCATCCCACCCTCTCACCACTGTGCGTGGGGTGAGGGCAGAGGCGCATGGCTGATGACTTGTCTCATGGATTTTACCGACTGACACATTGAAAGAAAGCCCAAGAGCCTCCATGATTCCTCAGCCTGATCTAGAGGACAAGACCCTGACCCTGCCTTGGGGAGGGGCGAATGCATTCTGTACGAGGGAGGGAAGAGAGTCCTTGGGGATTAGAATGTGCCCTTGGGTAGTCACCTCCCTCCAGCATGGACAGGACTTGTGACTTCCTTTCACCACTAGAAAATGACAAAGGTGAGGAGATGCCATTTCCACTGCCACTGTACATTACATAAGATTCCATCCTCGTAACAGATTCACTCAGTGTCTCTCTCTCTCTCTCTCTCTCTCTCTCTCTCTGTGAGGAAGAAAAATGCCATACTGGGAGAACCCTGAATGACAAGAAACCCTGGGTAACACCCCTGAACTAAGGACGCCTCCAGCCAACAGCTAGGAAAAGCAAGGCCCTTTGTCCTCCAATT